>NC_091467.1:3110045-3112545 GCF_027789765.1 Dendropsophus ebraccatus | reverse complement strand
ATAGGTTACACTGTTACTAACCAAATCCAGTAACCCAAGACCAATATTACCAGTAATACCAGTATATAAAAAAAAACAAATGTTATCACGGCACCTCCACCACATAGGGACTGATAACTGCATTACTACCATCCCTATGCACAGGACAATAATGTCAGAAAAAAGACCAACAAGTCAGTGATCTGAAATCTGGTTCATTTCGGGATTCAGTGACTACGATTTGATTCATTTAAAGGAGCAGTTCAGAAGATGGGCTCATGTAGTTCCCTATATCTCGGGCTCAGGGACACTGAGAAGACGACACACAAGATACACATCTTCTCTATTACACTTGGAGCCCTCAGTGGCGGCTGCCGGGAAGAGAGATTATTGGGGTAAAATGATCGCATGTCATTAGTTATTTCCGTGAATGTGACCACCTATATAACTATATCACAGTGTCATCTCTTCATACCCACATACATACCCCTCATACCCACATACATACCCACTATACGCACATACATACCCCTCATACCCACATACATACCCACTATACGCACATACATACCCCTCATACCCACATACATACCCCTCATACCCACATACATACCCCTCATACCCACATACATACCCACTATACGCACATACATACCCCTCATACCCACATACATACCCCTCATACATACCCCTCATACCCACATACATTCCCACTATATGCACATACATACCCCTCATACCCACATACATACCCACTATACGCACATACATACCCCTCATACCAACATACATACCCACATACATACCCCTCATACCCACATACATACCCACTATATGCACATACATACCCCTCATACCCACATACATACCCCTCATACCCACATACATACCCACTATACGCACATACATACCCCTCATACCCACATACATACCCCCTCATACCCACATACATACCCCCTCATACCCACATACATACCCCCTCATACCCACACACATACCCACTATACCCACATACATACCCCCTCATACCCACATACATACCCCCTCATACCCACACACATACCCACTATACCCACATACATACCCCTCATACCTACATACATACCCACACACATACCCCTCATACCCACATACATACCTACACACATACCCACTATACCCACATACATACCCCCTCATACCCACATACATACCCCTCATACTCACATACATACCCCCTCATACCCACATACATACCCCCTCATACCCACATACATACCCACATACATACCCCTCATACCCACATACATACCCCCTCATACCCACATACATACCCACATACATACCCCTCATACCCACATACATACCCCTCATACCCACATACATACCCACTATACGCACATACATACCCCTCATACCCACATACATACCCACATACATACCCCTCATACCCACATACATACCCACTATACGCACATACATACCCCTCATACCCACATACATACCCCTCATACCCACATACATACCCACTATACGCACATACATACCCCTCATACCAACATACATACCCACATACATACCCCTCATACCCACATACATACCCACTATACGCACATACATACCCCTCATACCCACATACATACCCCTCATACCCACATACATACCCACTATACGCACATACATACCCCTCATACCCACATACATACCCCTCATACCCACATACATACATACCCCCTCATACCCACATACATACCCCCTCATACCCACACACATACCCACTATACCCACATACATACCCCTCATACCCACATACATACATACCCCCTCATACCCACATACATACCCCCTCATACCCACACACATACCCACTATACCCACATACATACCCACTATACGCACATACATACCCCTCATATCTACATACATACCCACACACATACCCCTCATACCCACATACATACCTACACACATACCCACTATACCCACATACATACCCCTCATACCCACATACATACCCCTCATACCCACATACATACCCCTCATACCCACAAACATACCCCCTCATACCCACATACATACCCCTCATACTCACATACATACCCCTCATACCCACATACATACCCCTCATACCCACATACATACCCCCTCATACCCACATACATACCCCTCATATCTACATACATACCCACACACATACCCCTCATACCCACATACATACCTACACACATACCCACTATACCCACATACCCACATACATACCCCTCATACCCACATACATACCCCTCATACCCACAAACATACCCCCTCATACCCACATACATACCCCTCATACTCACATACATACCCCTCATACCCACATACATACCCCTCATACCCACATACATACCCCCTCATACCCACATACATACCCCTCATACCCACATACATACCCCTCATACCCACATACATACCCCTCATACCCACATACATACCCCTCATACCCACATACATACCCCTCATACCCACATACATACCCACTATACGCACATACATACCCCTCATA
>NC_091467.1:3072545-3105045 GCF_027789765.1 Dendropsophus ebraccatus | reverse complement strand
TCTCTCTGCGCTCTCCTATAGTAGTTATGTCTCTCTGCGCTCTCCTATAGTAGTTACGTCTCTCTGCGCTCTCATATAATAGTTATGTCTCTCTGCGCTCTCCTATAGTAGTTACGCCTCTCTGCGCTCTCATATAATAGTTATGTCTCTCTGCGCTCTCCTATAGTAACATAGTAACATAGTAAATAGGGTTGAAAGAAGACAAGAGTCCATCAGGTTCAACCTAGGAAAATCCTACTGTGTTGATCCAGGAAGGCGAAAAACCCCTATGGGGCAGAAGACAAACGCCCCACCACAGGGAGAAACTCCCCCCCCTCCCCCGACTGCAATGGCAACCAGAACAATCCCCGGATCAACGTATCACCAGAAATCTAATGCCCATAACTTGTAATATTATATTTTTCAAGAAAATCATCCAGGCCTCCCTTGAACTTATTTAATGAATCAGCCATGACAACATCATGTGGCAGAGAGTTCCACAGTCTTACCGCTCGTACAGTAAAGAACCCGCGTCGATGCTGATGATGAAATCTTCTTTCCTCTAGACGTAGAGGATGCCCCCTTGTCATTGTTACAGACCTAGGAGTAAAAAGACCACTACAAAAATCTCTGTACTGTCCATTCATATATTTGTACATTGTGATCAGATCGCCCCTAAGACGTCTTTTTTCTAGCGTAAATAACCCCAAGCGTGATAACCTGTCCTGGTACTGTAACCCACCCATTCCCTTAATGACCTTTGTTGCCCTCCTCTGCACCCGCTCTAGTTCAGCTGTGTCCTTCTTATATACCGGTGCCCAAAACTGTACACAGTATTCCATGTGTGGTCTGACCAGTGATTTATAAAGAGGCAAAACTATGTTCTCATCTTTAGCATCTATACCTCTTTTGATGCACCCCATTATTTTATTAGCCTTGGCAGCTGCTGCTTGGCACTGATCACTAAAGTTGAGTTTACTGTCCACCAATACCCCCAGGTCCTTTTCGGAAGTAGTTTTACCCAGTGTTTTATTATTTAGCACATAACTGTACTTATTATTTCTATGGCCCAAATGCATAACCTTACATTTATCCACATTAAACTTCATTTGCCATTTCTCCGCCCAAGCCTCCAGCTTCTCCAAATCCCTCTGTAATATGATATTATCCTCCTCTGTACTGATTACTTTACCCAGTTTAGTATCATCTGCAAAAATGGAGATTCTACTCTGTAGCCCCTCTACAAGATCATTAATAAAAATATTAAAAAGAAGTGGACCCAACACTGACCCCTGTGGTACCCCACTAGTAACTAAAACCCAATCTGAATATGTTCCATCAATGACCACCCTCTGTTTTCTATCACACAACCAGTTACTTACCCATTTGCATACGTTTTCCCCGAGTCCCAGTATCCTCATTTTGTAGACCAACCTTTCATGCGGCACAGTATCAAATGCCTTTGAAAAGTCCAGATACACAACATCTACAGCCTCCCCCATAGTTACGCCTCTCTGCGCTCTCCTATAGTAGTTATGTCTCTCTGAGGTCTCATATAGTAGTTATGTCTCTCTGCACTCTCCTATAGTAGTTACGCCTCTCTGCGCTCTCCTATAGTAGTTATGTCTCTCTGAGGTCTCATATAGCAGTTATGTCTTTCTGCGCTTTCATGTAGTAGTTACGTCTCTTTGCGCTCTCCTATAGTAGTTACGTCTCTCTGTGCTCTCCTATAGTAGTTACATCTCTCTGCACTCTCCTATAGTAGTTAGGCCCCTCTGCGCTCTCATATAGTAGTTACGTCTCTCTGCGCTCTCATATAGTAGTTATGTCTCTGCGCTCTCATATAGTAGTTACGTCTCTCTGCGCTCTCATATAGTAGTTATGTCTCTCTGCACTCTCATATAGTAGTTACGTCTCTCTGCGCTCTCATATAGTAGTTTTGTCTCTCTGCGCTCTCATATAGTAGTTACGTCTCTCTGCGCTCTCATATAGTAGTTTTGTCTCTCTGCGCTCTTATATAGTAGTTACGTCTCTCTGCGCTCTCATATAGTAGTTATGTCTCTCTGCGCTCTCATATAGTAGTTACGTCTCTCTGCGCTTTCATATAGTAGTTATGTCTCTCTGCGCTCTCATATAGTAGTTACGTCTCTCTGCGCTCTCATATAGTAGTTACGCCTCTCTGCGCTCTCATATAATAGTTATGTCTCTCTGCGCTCATATAGTAGTTACGTCTCTCTGCGCTTTCATATAGTAGTTATGTCTCTCTGCGCTCTCCTATAGTAGTTACGTCTCTCTGCGCTCTCATATAATAGTTATGTCTCTCTGCGCTCTCCTATAGTAGTTACGCCTCTCTGCGCTCTCATATAATAGTTATGTCTCTCTGCGCTCTCCTATAGTAGTTACGCCTCTCTGCGCTCTCCTATAGTAGTTATGTCTCTCTGAGGTCTCATATAGTAGTTATGTCTCTCTGCACTCTCCTATAGTAGTTACGCCTCTCTGCGCTCTCCTATAGTAGTTATGTCTCTCTGAGGTCTCATATAGCAGTTATGTCTTTCTGCGCTTTCATTTAGTAGTTACGTCTCTTTGCGCTCTTATATAGTAGTTATGTCTCTCTGCGCTCTTATATAGTAGTTACGTCTCTTTGCGCTCTTATATAGTAGTTATGTCTCTCTGCGCTCTCCTATAGTAGTTACGTCTCTCTGCGCTCTCATATAGTTGTTATGCCTCTCTGCGCTCTCAGAGCACAGATCCTCCTCCTCTCCGCTGTAGTTTGTACAAATCACAGATCCTCCTCCTCCCCGCTGCAGTCTGTACAGAGCACACATCCTCTTCCTTTCCACTGCCGTCTGTACAGAGCACACATCCTCTTCCTTTCCACTGCAGTCTGTACAGAGCACACATCCTCCTCCTCTCCTCTACAGTCTGTACAGAGCACACATCCTCCTCCTCTCCTCTACAGTCTGTACAGAGAACAGATCCTCCTCCTCTCCTCTACAGTCTGTACAGAGCACAGATCCTCCTCCTTTCCACTGCAGTCTGTACAGAGCACACATCCTCCTCCTCTCCTCTACAGTCTGTACAGAGCACTTATCCTCCTCCTCTCCTCTACAGTCTGTACAGAGCACAGATCCTCCTCCTCTCCGCTGCAGTCTGTACAGAGCACAGATCCTCCTCCTTTCCACTGCAGTCTGTACAGAGCACACATCCTCCTCCTCTCCTCTACAGTCTGTACAGAGCACAGATCCTCCTCCTCTCCGCTGCAGTCTGTACAGAGCACAGATCCTCCTCCTCTCCGCTGCAGTCTGTACAGAGCACAGATCCTCCTCCTCTCCGCTGCAGTCTGTACAGAGCATAGATCCTCCTCCTTTCCACTGCAGTCTGTACAGAGCACACATCCTCCTCCTCTCCTCTACAGTCTGTACAGAGCACAGATCCTCCTCCTCTCCGCTGCAGTCTGTACATAGCACAGATCCTCCTCCTCTCCGCTTCAGTCTGTACAGAGCACAGATCCTCCTCCTCTCCGCTGCAGTCTGTACAGAGCATAGATCCTCCTCCTCTCCGCTGCAGTCTGTACAGAGCACAGATCTTCCTCCTCTCCGCTGCAGTCAGTACAGAGCACACATCCTCTTCCCCTCCGCTGCAGTCTGTACAGAGCACAGATCTTCCTCCTCTCCGCTGCAGTCAGTACAGAGCACACATCTTCCTCCCCTCTGCTGCAGTCTGTACAGAGCACACATCTTCCTCCCCTCTGCTGCAGTCTGTACAGAGCACACATCCTCCTCCCCTCTGCTGCAGTCAGTACAGAGCACAGATCTTCCTCCTCTCCGCTGCAGTCAGTACAGAGCACAGATCTTCCTCCTCTCCGCTGCAGTCAGTACAGAGCACACATCCTCCTCCCCTCTGCTGCAGTCAGTACAGAGCACAGATCTTCCTCCTCTCCGCTGCAGTCAGTACAGAGCACACATCCTCTTCCCCTCCGCTGCAGTCTGTACAGAGCACAGATCTTCCTCCTCTCCGCTGCAGTCAGTACAGAGCACACATCTTCCTCCCCTCTGCTGCAGTCTGTACAGAGCACACATCCTCCTCCCCTCTGCTGCAGTCAGTACAGAGCACAGATCTTCCTCCTCTCCGCTGCAGTCAGTACAGAGCACACATCCTTCTCCCCTCTGCTGCTTCGATGCAGCGTCCTGTTTGATTCTGTATAAGACGAGGTGTTACTTCCTCTCAGATTGTCAGATACTAGAAGGCTTCAGGACCTCTCCAAATATTTCCCGGCCTGTCTGTCTCTTCCCGTCTCTCAGATCACTGTTTCACAAATCTGCCAGTCAGTGGTGTATCCTGCTGCTTCCATCTGACAGGCGCCGTACCTGGTGCGTCTGAGCGCAGGCGGCTGAGAGTCTGACCAAAGGTTACGCAGAAAGTAGGAAAATATCCGGCCATGTGTATAACGCAATGATCATCAGAACCACTGCAAGACAGCGAGGCTTCCAAGGTTCCCAGGATTCATCCAGTCTGGGAGAAGAAGCGGAATCCAAGACTACAAATAAAAGTTGTGTATTTAGCAGAATAGTGAGTGCAGCTCTGCAGTATAATACAGGATGTAACTCAGGATCAGTAATGTAATGTATGTACACAGTGACCTGACCAGCAGAATAGTGAGTGCAGCTCTGGGGTATAATACAGGATATAACTCAGGATCAGTAATGTAATGTAAGTACACAGTGACCCCACCAGCAGAATAGTGAGTGCAGCTCTGGAGTATAATACAGGATGTAACTCAGGATCAGTAATGTATGTACACAGTGACCCCACCAGCAGAATAGTGAGTGCAGCTCTGGAGTATAATACAGGATGTAACTCAGGATCAGTAATGTAATGTATGTACACAGTGACCCCACCAGCAGAATAGTGAGTGCAGCTCTGGGGTATAATACAGGATGTAACTCAGGATCAGTAATGTAATGTAAGTACACAGTGACCCCACCAGCAGAATAGTGAGTGCAGCTCTGGAGTATAATACAGGATGTAACTCAGGATCAGCACAGGATCAGTAATGTAATGTATATACACAGTTCTGAGTCTGGGGGGGCTGCGGACCACTACCATAGATAGACAGACAGATCCTTATACTCCTGTCATATCTATTTGTTTCAGGCGGAGGTCAGTGATCCGTACGTCTGTCCGTGTGCTGACAAGTGCTGGTCCAGATGGAGACTTCACAGTCCGGCTGAGGAATGACTGACAGGATCAGCCCATCACACCACAGGAGGAGACGGAGAAGAACAAGCTCCGAGCAGACAGCGTCCGGCAGGAACAGTGATGGATCATCACCAAGGCAGATGGGATACTGCTGGAGAGGACTAACTCTTACTATATACATGTATGTATGACTACCAGTATTACCCCTATACATCTGCAGAACATTGCTCCTCTACCAAACAGGCGATACATGGTGATATATCCTGCAGAGTATTACACCTCCGACCTCTACACATCTGCAGAACATTGCTCTTCTACCAAACAGGAGATACATGGTGATATATCCTGCAGAGTATTACACCTCCGACCTCTACACATCTGCAGAACATTGCTCCTCTACCAAACGGGAGATACATAGTGATATATCATGCAGATTATTACACCACTGACCCCTCTAGAGATCTGCAGAACATTGTTTTGTCCTCTCTACCTCCTGACAGATGCATAGTGATATATCCTGCAGATTATTACACCATCTACATAACGTCGCCCCTCTATCTCCTGACAGATGCATAGTGATATGTCCTGCAGATTATTACACCATCTACAGAACCTCATCCCTCTATCTCCTGACAGATGCACAGTGATATGTCCTGCAGATTATTACACCATCTACAAGACGTAGGCCCTCTATCTCCTGACAGATGCATAGTGATATATGCTGCAGATTATTACATCATCTATAGAACGTCGCCCTTTTATCTCCTGATGGATGCATAGTGATATATGCTGCAGATTATTACACCATCTACATAACGTCGCCCCTCTATCTCCTGACAGATGCATAGTGATATGTCCTGCAGATTATTACACCATCTACATAACGTCGCCCCTCTATCTCCTGACAGATGCATAGTGATAGTGCAGATTTTTACACCACTGACTTCTCTAGAGGTGTAGTTTATTAGACGGTTGCAGAGCGTCGCACCCGTATTGATGTGCATTGATCTCTTCTGCATCGCTTCCTGTTCTGTGGAATAATCTGCAGTGTTCCTTCTGTAGAGAGCCACTGCTATTCTGAATGCTCTGGTATAGGAAGGGTTACTTGGCCGGATCCCATCACATAACCGGCTCGGCGAGGTTCGGGGCCGTACGCCACTCTGGACTAAATGATTAAAGTGGATATCCCTGCTGTCTGGGAGGAGAGGCGGCAAGTGTGAGTGACAGAGAAAAGTTTAGTGCAGGCTGAATAGTGACTTTGATTCTGCCGGAGACTGACAGCTCAGCGCTACCTGTGAAAGTGGATCATCACTTGTGTGGAATCCTGATGTGGCTGTCGGGTGATTGACGGGCGGCGGAGGGTGTGCGGAGGGTGTGCCCTACTTACAGATGCACTGTTAACTCCATCGCTGCCTGTGGATTGAGGCCCATGGAGACCGCCGGGCAATGACCTGTCTGATATACGGAAATATCTGTGTCTACAGAATAGTACCACGCACAATATATATATATATATATAATGTATAAATAATACCACCACCCATGCTACAGGACAAGTATGACCGCACAGGGACAATCGAGGCTTTTCTGGAGGAAATTCCAGAGCTTTGGTCCAAGCCCTGATAGCAAGTCTAGAGCAATGCATTGTATAGCAGCCCAAACAGGGGGACCCGCCACCTAGTGCAGCACCAGGCCGCGCCGTACAGCAGCCAGGCCCCTGCAGGTCAGACTGTACTGACGGAGCCGCCCTAGATAGACAACCCCTAGTCACAGGGGACTTCAGTGTCACTATGGCGATCACTGTGTACTGGTGATCCTTTCTGCCATCTTGAATCCATTACTATGTGGTGCATGTAATTTAGATTGTATGAAGCTTTTCCATAGGGTAAGTGCGGAGGTTCGTAGTGTCAGTGACGTCACTCATGGATTTATAGCTCACGTCATTCCAAGAATCCTCTAGGAAATACTGAGGAGCCGAAAATGAGCTAATAGTACAGTATATGTGGGAAAAGGTGAGCTGTCAGGTGTAAGAAACAAGTACAAGGCAAGATCATAAGCCTTGGAGGACTGGGAGAAGCAGGGTAACAGGTCAGGTTTGAGGTGATGGCCGGGGCAGGTGGTCGGGGGCAAAGGTAAGAGATGGGAGCTAAGGTGAGGGTCAAGACAAGGGGAAGCGGTGAAAACTCATAGAAGTGGTGAAGGTAGACATGAGGGCCAATTGCTGAGGTAAAGTGTGAGGTAGGAGGAAATAAAAGGTGAGTGCCGAGGTAATAGAGGAAATAAAAGGTGAGTGCCGAGGTAATGGAGGAAATAAGTTGTGAGTGCCGAGGTAATGAAGGAAATAAAAGGTGAGTGCCAAGGTAATGGAGGAAATAAGTGGTGAGTGCCGAGGTAATGGAGGAAATAAGTTGTGAGTGCCGAGGTAATGAAGGAAATAAAAGGTGAGTGCCAAGGTAATGGAGGAAATAAGTGGTGAGTGCCGAGGTAATGGAGGAAATAAGTCGTGAGTGCCGAGGTAATGAAGGAAATAAAAGGTGAGTGCCAAGGTAATGGAGGAAATAAGTGGTGAGTGCCGAGGTAATGGAGGAAATAAGTCGTGAGTGCCGAGGTAATGGAGGAAATAAAAGGTGAGAGCCAAGGTAATGGAGGAAATAAGTGGTGAGGGCCGAGGTAATGGAGGAAATAAAAGGTGAGTGCCAAGGTAATGGAGGAAATAAGTCGTGAGTGCCGAGGTAATGGAGGAAATAAAAGGTGAGTGCCAAGGTAATGGAGGAAATAAGTGGTGAGTGCCAAGGTAGTGGAGGAAATAAGTGGTGAGTGCCAAGGTAATGGAGGAAATAAGTGGTGAGTGCCGAGGTAATGGAGGAAATAAGTCGTGAGTGCCAAGGTAACGGAGGAAATAAAAGGTGAGTGCCGAGGTAATGGAGGAAATAAGTGGTGAGTGCCGAGGTAATGGAGGAAATAAAAGGTGAGTGCCGAGGTAATGGAGGAAATAAGTGGTGAGTGCCGAGGTAATGGAGGAAATAAAAGGTGAGTGCCGAGGTAATGGAGGAAATAAAAGGTGAGTGCCGAGGTAATGGAGGAAATAAAAGGTAAGGGCTGTGGATGAAGCCAAAGACAGTGCAGGTCATTGTGAAGGCATAAATAAGTGTGTCGGGGTGAAGCACTCATAGGAACCATCATTAGCGATATTCAGCTTGTGTAAAAGTGGGTAAACACCCACTCAATGGCTGGTCGCATTGTTTAGGCTGCGTGAAATATATCGCTATCGGCCACACATCTCTCTATGTAAATAGGATGTGGGGCCGTCAGCAATATATTTAAATGGCCGCACAAATGTTGCAGGGATCGTTGGTGCGGCCTGACAGCACGACTGATGGCACTGCGAATGAGCGCTGATCTCACCGATCTATGCTCATCTATGTCCTCACACAGCCCCATAACAGGGCGGGTAATAGCACCCTATAGAGGGAAGGATGGAGGCTGGTGATGGATAAGATGGAGGATGGAAGAGGGGAGGATAGAGGCTGGTGATGGATAAGATGGAGGATGGAAGAGGGGAGGATGAAGGCTGGTGATGGATAAGATGGAGGATGGAAGAGGGGAGGATAGAGGCTGGTGATGGATCAGGATACGCAATAAGATAAGATGGAGGAGGGAAGAGGGGAGGATGAAGGCCAAAAAGAGGGGTTAGATAATAAGTGGGGTAGAGAGAAAGTGTGGGGGAGGATGAGGGCTGAGGGAAAGGCTACAGAGCGACTATCTGCCAACTCAAGCAGCTCCCTCCTCGTGTAATAGAGACGAGGATCAGTTGGGCAGATCACAGTCTGTCAGCACATGGCTACGTGTAATAGACGATCTAGGAGATCGGTGCTCGCTCACCCCGGGGGTCGAGCTATCTAGCGCAACCTTTAGGTAATACATGGGGTAAGGGACGAGCCTTAAGCCCATATTACACGGGGCGATGCAGAGGAGCTGTCAGCGCTTGTTTGCTCCTCGTTCCCCACTTACTGCTGCCGATATTACACTCGGTGGGGGCAGCGAGCAGGTGAGTGCAGGGGGAGCCGCGGCCTGCTGCCTTCTATTCCACGTAGCGACGACAGCAGATCGTTGCTATATGAGTCGTTTGTCTTTCAACATGTTGAAAGAGAAACGACTACAACGATCATCCAACATCGTTCATGTCGGCTGATCGTTGTGCTCTATTACACAGGACAGTTATCGGCCGATATTGGCTGAATATGGCCGATAATCGTTCCGTGTAATAGGGACTTTAGTCTTCTTATCTCCGCTAAATTATAAACCTTATCATATTACACTAACAAAGTGATTATAAGAAACTTAAAAAACAGCTGAAGGTGACAAAGGTGAGCGGCCCTGGTTATGTCAACGTGTTGTCACTGCGCAGAATAAAAATAGGTATTAAAATGTGTATCTGGGTCCCACATCCACCGCCACGGGGAGGCCTCAAAGCGTCAGGCAAATCTTGTCGTGTCAGAGAGCCTGCAGCATAAACAGTCCTCGGGGTAGTCGGTGGCATCACTGCGGCTGGCTCTCCGCTGCACGGGGATAAAGAAGGGAGCGCCATCCTGCTCAACTTTTATCAGGATTCTGATGAAGATGGAGACGACATCCTTGTCTGAAATGGTTAAGTTCTGGTTTAGGTCAAAGGAACATTGGTCCTGAGCTTAGGTGTGCAAATCCTCTGTCTGTAATTCTCACGACCTATCAACATCTAGTCACACCCGGTAAAAGCCGACCATCGGCAGGAGGCGATTGGTGGTCGAGACATAAAATTTTGACTGGCTTTCCCAATTGTCTGTCCTTAGGGCCCTATTCCACCGGACGATTATCGTATGCATAATCGTTAACGATTAACGATCTCATACGACCGCTATTACGAAAGACCTGAAAACGTTCACTCATTTCCATGGAACGATAATCGTTACTTATGATCGTAATTGCGATCGTTTTTCTTCGATATTTATTCGCTATTGCGTTCATATCTATTGCAAACGACCGAACAATGTCTTATTCAATGCGAACGATTTGCGAACGAGCAACAATAAAAATAGGTCCAGGTCTTATAAAGCGATCAACGATTTCTCGTTCGGTCGTTAATCGTTAACTACATTTCAACCGAACGATTATCGTTTAGATTCGAACGATTTGACGATAATCTGAACGATAATCGTCTGGTGGAATAGGGCCCTTAGAATATGTGACCAGGGGGTCGGAGCCCTATGCCATATATACAGGTGGGGTTGTGCCCATAGTGGACTCCGCAGCACAGATAGCGTTCTGCTGATCAGAGAAAACCCCAGACAACCTAAACCAGTTGGTGTACCTCTCACCTGGCTGAAGCCCCCCGAGTTCTGCTGGACGGAAAAAAAAAAAAGTGAAAAAAAGAGTCAAATGAACTAGTGTCAGAGAGTTATGTAAACGTGTAACTTACTCCTTTAGAAAAAAAATCCCCAGTACTTATCAGCTGCTGTATGTCCTGCATGAAGTGGTGTATTCTCTTCAGTTTGAGACAGTGCTCTCTGCTGCCACCTCTATGAGGATTTGCTGCTGCTCTGCACTTTATCTAAAAACATTTTTTCCCTTTGGAGTTCCCCTTTAATGTGGGTATTGAAGTAGTTGATGTCTATGCATTTATACAGAATATATGCAGTAGCTGGGGGAAAACCCCACTTAAACATGTGCAGACTCTGATGAGCATATATGTGTTTTCATTGGGGGAGATGGGACCCCCCTGTCCAATCAAGAACCTACTGTTCAGATTACAGAATATTAATCTCTTCCTTTTCAGTCTCCTCTGCCCCCGCTCACATCACTTTCTGTTCTTCTCCAGACCAGTTTCAATCAGACTCATCTTGACCTCCTCCTCGAAATTCCTCTGTTCCATTCTCTAAAATCCACTGTATCCCTATCCATACCTCTGTCCCCCTCATTTACACTCCTCTGCCCCCTCTATCCTCCTCCAAGTTCCTTTCTCCTCCTCCAGGTTCCACTATCTTCTTCCAGGTTCCTCTGTCCTCCTCATGGTTCCTCTGCCCACTTCCAGGTTTTTCTCTCTCCTCCACCAGGTTCTTCTCTACTCCTCCAGGTTCCTCTGTAGTTCGCCAGGTTCCTCTGCCCTCCTCCAGGTTCCTCTGCCCACCTCCAGATTCTTTTCTCCTCCTGGTTCCACTATCCTCCTTGTTTCCTTTGCACTCTCTTAGGTTTCTCTGTCCTCCAGGTTGCTCTGCCCTCTTCCAGGCTCTTCTGTCTTCCAGGTTCCTCTGACCAGCCAGGTTCCTTTGTCCTTCTCCAGATTCCTCTGTCCTTCTCCAGATTCCTCTGTACTTGTCCAGGTTTCTCTGTCTTCCTCCAGGTTCCTTTGCCCTTCTCAAGGTTCCTCTGTCTTTCTCCAGGTTCCTTTGTCCTATTCCAGGCTCATCTGTTGTCCTCAAGGTTCCTCTGCCCTTCTCCAGATTTCTCTGTCTTCCTCCAGGTTCATCTGTCTCCCTGCAGGTTCCACCCAGGTTGCAGGTTCCACCAAGGTTCCTCTGTCCTCCAGTTTCCTCTGTCCTTCTCCAGGTTCCTCTATCCTCCTCAAGGTTCCTCTGTTGTCCTCAAGGTTCCTCTGCCCTTTTCAAGGTTCCTCTTCCCTTCTCCAGATTTCTCTGTCTTCTTCCATGTTCCTCTGTCTCCCTCCAGGTTCGTCTTCCTACAGGTTCCTCTGTCCTTTTCCAGGTTCCTCTGTCTTTGCCCAGTTTCCTCTGTTCTCCTCCAGGTTCCTTTGTCTTCCTCCAGGTTCATCTGTTCTTCTCCAGGTTCCTCTATCCTTCTCCAGATTCCTTTGTCTTTCTCCAGTTTCCTCTGTCCTTCTCCAGGTTCCTCTGTCCTCAAGGTTCCTCTGCCATTCTCAAGGTTCCTCTTTACTCCTCCAGGTTCCTTTGTCCCCCTCCAGGTTAATCTATTGTCCTCAAGGTCCCTCTGCCCTTCTCCATGTTCCTCTGTCCTTTTGCAGATTACTCTGTCCTTTTCCAGGTTCCTTTTCCTGTCATCCTCCAGGTGCCATTGTCTTCCTCCAGGTTCCTCTGTCCTTCTCCAGGTCCCTTGCTCCTCCTCCAGGTTCCTTTGTCCTCCTCCAGGTTCATCTTCCCTCCTCCAGTTTCTTCTATCCTCCTCCAGGTTCATCTGCCCTCCTCCAGTTTCTTCTATCCTCCTCCAGGTTCATCTGCCCTCCTCCAGGTTCATCTGCCCTCCTCCAGTTTCTTCTATCCTCCTTCAGGTCCATCTGACCTCCTCCAGTTTTTTCTATCCTCCTCCAGGTTCCTCTGTTTTCCTCAAGGTTCCTCTGCCATTCTCCAGGTTCCTTTGTCTTCCTCCAGGTGCCTTTATCCTCCTCCAGGTTCCTCTGCCCTCCTCCAGTTTTTTCTATCCTCCTCCAGGTTCCTCTGTTGTCCTCAAGGTTCCTCTGCCCTTCTCCAGGTTCCTTTGTCTTCCTCCAGGTGCCTTTATCCTCCTCCAGGTTCCTCTGCCCTCCTCCAGTTTCTTCTATCCCCCCCAGTTTCCTCTGTTGTCCTCAAGGTTCCTCTGCCCTTCTCCAGGTTAAGAGCAAATGGCTGTTGAGATCTGGCATAAGTTCCTCATGTGTGATGCTTCTCTCCTGCCATATTTGCTATCAGGGTAATCGCTGCACCCTCAGGCACATTGGTTGTCTGATACCACTGAAATTGGTGTGATGATGTGTATGGGGACATTAAGACCTCATGTCTAGACTGTCCTGGGAGATTCATCTGTGGATCTGCCTGTGTAATTCCATTCTTCCACCTTAGGGGACATTGTTTGGATATGCCATAACATTGTGACAGGTGGTGCTCCGACTTCTGGGACCCCTGCAGATCATGGCATTTCTTCTGCACAACAACTCCCAGCCTCCCACTGTGCAGGGAATTGCAGCACAGCAAGTGTGAAGGATCCGCAGGTCTGGAAGCAGGTGAAGACCCAGAACCCATGTGACCAACCTGGATGTGGTGACATCTCCAAATGCTCCTGCTAGATAGATATGTATATACTCATCCTGCTACCTACATACATATATACCTGGCTGATGCTCAAACTTTATTTAGCACAGTCAGATCTGACCCCGTCCATGTGCCTGTAGCTCCTCCGGTGACAGCCAGGTAGGTGGCGCTGTTACCTGTTCTAAGCTGCGATATTGGAGACTTTCCTCCTGTGTTGTATCACCGGTAAGGGTGGTGGAGAATAAACAGAGATGGCGACTGATTACTGATCAGCTGTGGGGGCTCCTCACAGGGGACAGGGGGCAACTTCAGGGCTGATTCTAGACCTTACAGTCTGGAGTATTAATGCTAGCAAGACTGTAACCCTGCAACCTGCGGCTCTCCAGCTGTTGTTGTACTACAACTCCCAGCATCTCCTGTTTCACACAATGTCAGTGAATGGAGTATATAGATATATATCCAGGACATGCTTGTGTAGAGTCTGTGCTGGTGGACTGGCAATCACACTTAGAGGAAGGCGACATCTTATAGTTAACCCCCTCACTGCTGGGCCCGGGTCATACCTGTCACGTTTCGGGGAGCTCTGGTTCTTCCGGCCGCCACCAGCTGCCACTTTCGACTTCTCTTCCTCGGTTACAATCCTTCTCCAAAAGGGCATCTCAGTTAAAATCCCAGCACCTGGTACAATGAAATAATGGCTGTGTGTGCGGCGGCGGCGGCGACGGCCTCTCATTTATCTTGCTGTGACAGTTTCCGCGCAGCCTGGGAGGGTGACATGGATTCTGCCGCAAGTGGGAAAGGTACAAATCTCATTTGTAAAACATTTACATCATTCACCTTCAGATAACCATAATGTGGAAGCGATGGGAGCTGACGCCTCCGATAGGCGCCCACTATTCGCCAATTTCCCGGCTGATTCAAATGAAAGCCGACCCTTCACTAGGATGTTATTTACTGGCTGTGATACATTGTTTCCTGCCGGCAGAGGAGGAAGCCATACGTAATAAGACCCGGCAAGGAAGGACTGAGGGGGGCGGAGGAGACGTCTGCTGGGAGGAAACTGCCCCAATGCACTGTGCACATCGTGCAAGCTATTGCTCTCTGTTGTCAAGCCCTTAAAGCTGATCTGACAGCAGCTTTTTATGCAGCGTACAATATGGCTTCTTACCCTGAATCAGGAGATATAACTCTTATTTCAATCCGTTGCTCCAGCGCTGTGATAAAAACTCTCCTGTGATTGCTGCCAGTGGTACCAGACCTGCTTCTAGCTGTAAGTCCTGTTGTGGTCCTGCCTGCCGCCTACATGTTACCAGCTGCATCTCGGCTGCCTCCGTTAGCCAGTCAAGCTAGAGGCTAGTGACCTGGGGGGTCACCTGCCCCAGCAAGCCCAACCCACCTTGCAGTGGGCACTGGTAAAGACCAGCGGCCCTTTAGACTCCGCTACCTGGTGCCGTAACAGTATGCCGTAACAGTAGGTTCCACCATGGATCACGGCAAGGTGACAGATGTCCATGCTGCTGGTTTCTCCCCTGGGGCCAACTGTACCCCTTACACTGCCCAGCAAGTATGGTGGAGATCCCATGATGTGCAGGGGGTTCGTGTCCCAGTGCACCATGCACCTCGAGCTCCTGGCTCACCAACTCACCACGGAATGTTCTAAAGTGGCATTTGTCATTATCCTCCTTGAGGGGAAGGCCTTGGCTTGAGCGACACCGCTGTGGGATCGGGATGAACCGCTCACTGCTAATCTCCAGGCCTTCTTATTGGAGTTCCAGTGCGTGTTTGCTGAACCAGCTTGAGGGACCTCTGCTGAGACAACCCTCCTCAATCTGCGTCAGGGCAACTCCTCTGTTGGGGGCTACGTGGTATAATTCCGCACGCTGGCTGCTGAACTCAACTGGAATAATGCTGCCATAGTCGCCACAGGTCTTCATTGTGCCAGCCCCGATCACGTCCATCTAAACTGTCCTCAATGCCCACAGGAAACTCCTGCACCTAGGCCAGGTAGGAGAGGCCTCCCCAGGTGTGAACACTTCCTCTCAGTGTTTGTCTGTGATGGTCACGGTCTAAAGGCCCTATTCCACGGAACAATTATCGGCCGTATTTGGACGTTACTCGTCCCGTGGAATAGAAGGCAATGATCAGCCGACATCAGTCATGTCGGCTGATCGTTACAGTCGTTTGTTTTTCAACATGTTGAAAAACAAAATACTCATACAGCATCTGCTGCCGTGGCTCCATGTCAAGAATGGCGCCATGTCTTGGAAGGGGCTAATCACCTGATCACCATTTACACGGACCACAAAAACCTTCTTTATCTGCACACAGCTCAGTGTCATAATCCCAGACAAGCCAGATGGTCGCTCTTCTTCTCCAGGTTCAACTTTGTCATCTACTTTTGTCCTGTGGAGAAGAACACAAAGGCTGACGCACTCTCATGGGCTTCTGATGTCCTGGGGCAAGAGGATGCCCCTTGTCACATAATCCCTCCTGAGTGTCTGCTTCCTGTGGCCGCCTCAGTTCTACAAAGTGTTCCACCTGGTGAGACTTCGTAAGTGGGATTATTCTTCCTTGATTGCCGGGCATCCTGGGGCCCATAAGCCAATGCAAGGATGTCAAGGACTATGTAGCATCTCGCACCACCTGTGCCCAAAACAAGACCTCCCTTCTGAGACCTGCTGGTCTACTTCAGCCTTTGCCTATTCCTGACCAACCATGGACCCAAATTGCCATGGACTTTGTCACTGACCTTCTCCTTCTGCAGGCAACACGATCATCTGGCTGGTTACAGACCTTCCACTGCTCATCTGGCCAACCTGTTCTTCCAGCACATCTTCCAACATGACGTTTCGGATAGAGGACCTCAATTTATCTCCAGGTTTTGGCCTGCCCTCTGCTGCCGACTTCAGGTGAAGATAGACTTTTCTTTAGCCTATCACCCCAGGACAAACGGGCACGTCTAGACTGTCAAGCAGATACTGGGAAAATATTTATGTCACTTTGTCTCTGCTCACCAGAATAACTGGTCAAGTCTGCTTCCATGAGTTCCACAAGCACATCCCCATTCTTTGTAGTCTACAGGCGACATCCTCTTCCTCCGCCGCCTCTGTCTACATCCTCCGAAGTACCAGCTGGGGACATATTGGTCAGAGACTTTAACTTAATTTGGGAACAGACGTGCCAATCCCTGATACGTGCAACCAGTCAGCTGAAGTCCCAGGCAGAAGTCTAGCTGCCAGCTAGGTAGCTGAAGATCTCAAGCTTCACAGTTCCTTGGACCATTTACGGTGCTGAATCGCATCAATCTGGTCAACTACAAACCCCGTCTGCTTTCCACCCCACCATGTGGATTCCAAACGCCTTCCATGTCTTGCTCCTAAAACCGCTTGTCCTCAACCGGTTCTCGAGGAAGTCCATCTCTCCTCCTCCACACGCAGGATCGAGAGCTTATCAAGAGGTTCTTACAAGCAAGAGGGAGGACGAGGCCAAAAGGGGGATGGACCAGTCAGGGCCGCAGCAACCACTCTCCCAGTTCCCCTGTACAGGCGGCCGCCAGAGCCCATGTGTCATGGCCCAACGCTGCCTCCTCTACTGATATAACCTGCAGCGACTGATTTCAGCCACAATGCTCCAGCACTGATATAACCTCCTATTACATCATATGTGACTGCGGCTCCTATCTATCTCCTATCTATCTATCTATCTATCTATCTCCTATCTATCTATCTATCTATCTATCTATCTATCTATCTATCTATCTATCTATCTCCTATCTATCTCCTATCTATCTATCTATCTATCTATCTATCTATCTATCTCCTATCTATCTATCTATCTATCTATCTATCTATCTATCTATCTCCTATCTATCTATCTCCTATCTAACTATCTATCTATCTATCTATCTATCTCCTATCTATCTATCTATCATCTATCTATCTCCTATCTATCTATCTATCTCCTATCTATCTATCTATCTATCTATCTATCTATCTATCTCCTATCTATCTCCTATCTATCTATCTATCTATCTATCTATCTATCTATCTATCTATCTATCTCCTATCTATCTAACTATCTATCTACCTCCTATCTATCTATCTATCTATCTATCTATCTATCTATCTATCTATCTATCTATCTTTCAATCAAATCAAATCAAAAATGCTTTATTGGCAGGTCCAAGTTACAAATTAGCATTTTCAAAGCATGTGGAAAATAGGGGGTTGAGGAAATGGGATTCACTCGGGGTCGGTGTACAGGGGTTCATGATGTATCATGATGGTTGGGGAGGGGGGGGAAGGATACATTCAGGGTCGGTGTATCGGAGTCCATGACCTATCAGGGTCGGTGTATCGGAGTCCATGACCTATCAGGGTCGGTGTATCGGAGTCCATGACCTATCGGGGTCGGTGTATCGGAGTCCATGACCTATCGGGGTCGGTGTATCGGAGTCCATGACCTATCGGGGTCGGTGTATCGGAGTCCATGACCTATCGGGGTCGGTGTATCGGAGTCCATGACCTATCGGGGTCGGTGTATCGGAGTCCATGACCTATCGGGGTCGGTGTATCGGAGTCCATGACCTATCGGGGTCGGTGTATCGGAGTCCATGACCTATCGGGGTCGGTGTATCGGAGTCCATGACATATCACGCTCCTCTCAGTCTATGGCAGGCAGTGACGTATTGTGCCACTATAGTCGCTGTGGTCTCTTCTTCCCCCAGCAGGATGGGTAGTTTCTCTTCCTCCTCCATAGTGGTGAAGCCTGGGAGGAGATTGGAGAGTCTCCTATAGTGAGTGTCCCTCACTGCTGAGCATTTGGGGCAGTGTAGCAGGAAGTGGGCCTCATCCTCCACGGCCTCCTGGTCGCACTGCTGGCACAGTCAGCTCTCCCTGGGCTTGTACGTCTGTCGGTGCCACCCGGTTTCAATGGCCAGGTTGTGGGCGCTCAGTCTGTAGCGGCTCAGGGTTTTCAGGTCTCTGAGGTTGGGAAGCTCCTGTACATATGGGGCCAGTCTGTATTCCCTCTGTAGTCTCTAGTATATGGGGCCAGTCTGTACTCCCTCTGTAGTCTCTGGTATATGGTCAGTCTGTATTCCCTCTGTAGTCTCTGGTATATGGTCAGTCTATACTCCCTCTGTAGTCTCTGGTATATGGTCAGTCTGTACTCCCTCTGTAGTCTCTGGTATATGGTCAGTCTGTACTCCCTCTGTAGTCTCTGGTATATGGTCAGTCTATACTCCCTCTGTAGTCTCTGGTATATGGGGTCAGTCTGTACTCCCTCTGTAGTCTCTGGTATATGGGGCCAGTCTGTACTCCCTCTGTAGTCTCTGGTATATGGTCAGTCTATACTCCCTCTGTAGTCTCTGGTATATGGTCAGTCTGTACTCTGTAGTCTCTGGTATATGGTCAGTCTGTACTCCCTCTGTAGTCTCTGGTATATGGGGTCAGTCTGTACTCCCTCTGTAGTCTCTGGTATATGGTCAGTCTATACTCCCTCTGTAGTCTCTGGTATATGGGGCCAGTCTGTACTCCCTCTGTAGTCTCTGGTATATGGTCAGTCTGTACTCCCTCTGTAGTCTCTGGTATATGGTCAGTCTGTACTCCCTCTGTAGTCTCTGGTATATGGTCAGTCTGTACTCCCTCTGTAGTCTCTGGTATATGGGGTCAGTCTGTACTCCCTCTGTAGTCTCTGGTATATGGTCAGTCTGTACTCCCTCTGTAGTCTCTGGTATATGGTCAGTCTATACTCCCTCTGTAGTCTCTGGTATATAGTCAGTCTGTACTCCCTCTGTAGTCTCTGGTATATGGTCAGTCTATACTCCCTCTGTAGTCTCTGGTATATGGTCAGTCTGTACTCTGTAGTCTCTGGTATATGGGGCCAGTCTATACTCCCTCTGTAGTCTCTGGTATATGGTCAGTCTGTACTCTGTAGTCTCTGGTATATGGTCAGTCTGTACTCTGTAGTTTCTGGTATATGGGCAGTCTGTACTCCCTCTGTAGTCTCTGGTATATGGTCAGTCTGTACTCCCTCTGTAGTCTCTGGTATATGGGGCCAGTCTGTTCTCCCTCTGTAGTCTCTGGTATATGGTCAGTCTGTACTCTGTAGTCTCTGGTATATGGTCAGTCTGTACTCCCTCTGTAGTCTCTGGTATATGGGGCCAGTCTATACTCCCTCTGTAGTCTCTGGTATATGGGGTCAGTCTGTACTCTGTAGTCTCTGGTATATGGGGTCAGTCTGTACTCTGTAGTCTCTGGTATATGGGGCCAGTCTGTACTCCCTCTGTAGCCTCTGGTATATGGGGTCAGTCTGTACTCTGTAGTCTCTGGTATATGGGGTCAGTCTGTACTCCCTCTGTAGTCTCTGGTATATGGTCAGTCTGCACTCTGTAGTCTCTGGTATATGGGGTCAGTCTGTACTCTGTAGGCTCTGGTATATGGGGCCAGTCTGTACTCTGTAGTCTCTGGTATATGGTCAGTCTGTACTCCCTCTGTAGTCTCTGGTATATGGTCAGTCTATACTCCCTCTGTAGTCTCTGGTATATGGTCAGTCTGTACTCCCTCTGTAGTCTCTGGTATATGGTCAGTCTGTACTCCCTCTGTAGTCTCTGGTATATGGGGTCAGTCTGTACTCCCTCTGTAGTCTCTGGTAAATGGGGCCAGTCTGTATTCCCTCTGTAGTCTCTGGTATATGGGGCCAGTCTATACTCCCTCTGTAGTCTCTGGTATATGGGGCCAGTCTGTACTCCCTCTGTAGTCTCTGGTATATGGTCAGTCTGTACTCTGTAGTCTCTGGTATATGGTCAGTCTGTACTCCCTCTGTAGTCTCTGGTATATGGGGTCAGTCTGTACTCTGTAGGCTCTGGTATATGGTCAGTCTGTACTCTGTAGTCTCTGGTATATGGTCAGTCTGTACTCTGTAGTCTCTGGTATATGGGGCCAGTCTATACTCCCTCTGTAGTCTCTGGTATATGGTCAGTCTATACTCCCTCTGTAGTCTCTGGTATATGGTCAGTCTGTACTCCCTCTGTAGTCTCTGGTATATGGGGTCAGTCTGTACTCTGTAGGCTCTGGTATATGGGGCCAGTCTATACTCTGTAGTCTCTGGTATATGGGGTCAGTCTGTACTCCCTCTGTAGTCTCTGGTATATGGGGCCAGTCTGTACTCTGTAGGCTCTGGTATATGGGGTCAGTCTGTACTCTGTAGTCTCTGGTATATGGTCAGTCTGTACTCCCTCTGTAGTCTCTGGTATATGGGGTCAGTCTGTACTCTGTAGGCTCTGGTATATGGGGCCAGTCTGTACTCTGTAGTCTCTGGTATATGGGGTCAGTCTGCACTCTGTAGTCTCTGGTATATGGTCAGTCTGCACTCTGTAGTCTCTGGTATATGGGGTCAGTCTGTACTCTGTAGGCTCTGGTATATGGGGCCAGTCTGTACTCTGTAGTCTCTGGTATATGGGGTCAGTCTGTACTCTGTAGTCTCTGGTATATGGGGTCAGTCTGTACTCCCTCTGTAGTCTCTGGTATATGGTCAGTCTATACTCCCTCTGTAGTCTCTGGTATATGGTCAGTCTATACTCCCTCTGTAGTCTCTGGTATATGGGGTCAGTCTGTACTCCCTCTGTAGTCTCTGGTATATGGTCGGTCTGTACTCCCTCTGTAGTCTCTGGTATATGGTCAGTCTATACTCCCTCTGTAGTCTCTGGTATATGGGGTCAGTCTGTACTCCCTCTGTAGTCTCTGGTATATGGTCGGTCTGTACTCCCTCTGTAGTCTCTGGTATATGGTCGGTCTGTACTCCCTCTGTAGTCTCTGGTATATGGTCAGTCTATACTCCCTCTGTAGTCTCTGGTATATGGTCAGTCTATACTCCCTCTGTAGTCTCTGGTATATGGTCAGTCTATACTCCCTCTGTAGTCTCTGGTATATGGGGCCAGTCTGTACTCCCTCTGTAGTCTCTGGTATATGGTCAGTCTATACTCCCTCTGTAGTCTCTGGTATATGGTCAGTCTGTATTCCCTCTGTAGTCTCTGGTATATGGTCAGTCTGTATTCCCTCTGTAGTCTCTGGTATATGGTCAGTCTATACTCCCTCTGTAGTCTCTGGTATATGAAAATAAAGTAATCAGGACACTTATACCTTCAGAAATTTCCTTACTTTACTTTTTTTCTTTTTTTTCTTTTTTGCTTATGCGATATCGCATAAGCAAAAAAGAAAAAAAAGAAAAAAAGTAAAGTAAGGAAATTTCTGAAGGTATAAGTGTCCTGATTACTTTATTTTCACTGTTGGATTGACCAAGGGAAGGCGACTTGGTAGAGGACTGTGCACACACAGTGCGATTAGGCACATGATTTTTTAGTTTTTGTCTCTGGTATATGGTCAGTCTGTACTCCCTCTGTAGTCTCTGGTATATGGGGCCAGTCTATACTCCCTCTGTAGTCTCTGGTATATGGTCAGTCTGTACTCCCTCTGTAGTCTCTGGTAAATGGGGCCAGTCTGTACTCTGTAGTCTCTGGTATATGGTCAGTCTGTACTCCCTCTGTAGTCTCTGGTATATGGTCAGTCTGTACTCCCTCTGTAGTCTCTGGTATATGGGGCCAGTCTATACTCCCTCTGTAGTCTCTGGTATATGGGGCCAGTCTATACTCCCTCTGTAGTCTCTGGTATATGGTCAGTCTGTACTCTGTAGTCTCTGGTATATGGTCAGTCTGTACTCTGTAGTCTCTGGTATATGGGGCCAGTCTATACTCCCTCTGTAGTCTCTGGTATATGGGGCCAGTCTATACTCCCTCTGTAGTCTCTGGTATATGGTCAGTCTGTACACCCTCTGTAGTCTCTGGTATATGGGGCCAGTCTGTACTCCCTCTGTAGTCTCTGGTATATGGGGCCAGTCTATACTCCCTCTGTAGTCTCTGGTATATGGTCAGTCTGTACTCCCTCTGTAGTCTCTGGTAAATGGGGCCAGTCTGTACTCTGTAGTCTCTGGTATATGGTCAGTCTGTACTCTGTAGTCTCTGGTATATGGTCAGTCTGTACTCCCTCTGTAGTCTCTGGTATATGGTCAGTCTGTACTCCCTCTGTAGTCTCTGGTATATGGGGCCAGTCTATACTCCCTCTGTAGTCTCTGGTATATGGGGCCAGTCTATACTCCCTCTGTAGTCTCTGGTATATGGTCAGTCTGTACTCTGTAGTCTCTGGTATATGGTCAGTCTGTACTCCCTCTGTAGTCTCTGGTATATGGGGCCAGTCTATACTCCCTCTGTAGTCTCTGGTATATGGTCAGTCTATACTCCCTCTGTAGTCTCTGGTATATGGGGCCAGTCTATACTCCCTCTGTAGTCTCTGGTATATGGTCAGTCTGTACTCCCTCTGTAGTCTCTGGTAAATGGGGCCAGTCTGTACTCTGTAGTCTCTGGTATATGGTCAGTCTGTACTCTGTAGTCTCTGGTATATGGTCAGTCTGTACTCCCTCTGTAGTCTCTGGTATATGGTCAGTCTGTACTCCCTCTGTAGTCTCTGGTATATGGTCAGTCTGTACTCCCTCTGTAGTCTCTGGTATATGGTCAGTCTGTACTCCCTCTGTAGTCTCTGGTATATGGTCAGTCTGTACTCCCTCTGTAGTCTCTGGTATATGGTCAGTCTGTACTCTGTAGTCTCTGGTATATGGTCAGTCTGTACTCTGTAGTCTCTGGTATATGGTCAGTCTGTACTCTGTAGTCTCTGGTATATGGGGCCAGTCTGTACTCCCTCTGCAGGCTCTGGTACACGGCCAGCTTCTGGGATGCCCTGACCTCCTCCCTCCATTCTTGGACGTAGTCTTCTTGTCTCCTGGTTATTGTGTTCCTGATCCCGGCTTTTGTGAGCTGGTATGGGGGGATTGTCTGGTTGGGCTGGGTTCCAGAGGGTATGTTTTGGGGCTCTGCTTTGCCTGGGGCCCCTTGGTGTAGCAAGGCTTTATGGTGATAGGACCCTTCACTACTACCATGTAGGTGACCCCAGAATGACAGCGCCCTCTTATGGATAGTTAGGTGTAGGGGGAATCTGCCCAGCTCGGCTCTACAGGCACAGTTAGAGGAGCTCCGATGGACCTGGAGGAGATGCTTACAGAACTCCAGATGGAAGATTTCTGTTGGGCTGGAATCCCACCTTGACCAGTCGGGGTATGTGTGAGGACTAGAGATGAGCAAACCGGGTTTGGGTTCGAGTCCATCCGAACCTGAACGTTCGGTATTTGATTAGCGGGGGCTGCTAAACTTGGATAAAGCTCTAAGGTTGTCTGGAAAACACGGATCCAGCCAATGACTATATCCATGATTTCCACATAGCCTTAGGGCTTTATCCACCTTCAGCAGCCACTGCTAATCAAATGCCGAAAGTTCGGGTTCGGATGGACTCCAGCTGCTCCAGGTTCGCTCATCTCTAGTGAGGACCCCAAACTTCACTGCCGTACAGGAGAATTGGTGCAATAATGGAGTCAAAGATTTTAAGCCAAACCCTGACAGGTGGCTTAAGGTGGTAGAATTGTCTTCTGATGGTGTAGAAGGTTTTGCAGGCTTTGTCTCTCAGCATCTCGATGGCAGATTTGAAGCTCCCGTCTGTTCTATTATTAGGCCCAGGTAGGTGTAGCTGCTGGTGGCTGTAAGGGGCTGGTTGTGTAGTATATAGGTGGGGGGGGGGGCAGGTAGGTGTAGCTGCTGGTGGCTGTAAGGGGCTGGTTGTGTAGTATATAGGTGGGGGCCCAGGTAGGTGTAGCTGCTGGTGGCTGTAAGGGGCTGGTTGTGTAGTATATAGGTGGGTGGGGGCCCGGGTAGGTGTAGCTGCTGGTGGCTGTAAGGGGCTGGTTGTGTAGTATATAGGTGGGGGGCCCAGGTAGGTGTAGCTGCTGGTGGCTGTAAGGGGCTGGTTGTGTAGTATATAGGTGGGGGGGCCCAGGTAGGTGTAGCTGCTGGTGGCTGTAAGGGGCTGGTTGTGTAGTATATAGGTGGGGGCCCAGGTAGGTGTAGCTGCTGGTGGCTGTAAGGGGCTGGTTGTGTAGTATATAGGGGGGGGGGGGCAGGTAGGTGTAGCTGCTGGTGGTTATAAGGGGCTGGTTGTGTAGTATATAGGGGGGGGGGGGCCCAGGTAGGTGTAGTTGCTGGTGGCTGTAAGGGGCTGGTTGTGTAGTATATAGGTGGGGGCCCAGGTAGGTGTAGCTGCTGGTGGCTGTAAGGGGCTGGTTGTGTAGTATATAGGTGGGGGTGCAGGTAGGTGTAGCTGCTGGTGGCTGTAAGGGGCTGGTTGTGTAGTATATAGGTGGGGGGCCCAGGTAGGTGTAGCTGCTGGTGGCTGTAAGGGGCTGGTTGTGTAGTATATAGGTGGGGGGGGGCCCAGGTAGGTGTAGCTGCTGGTGGCTGTAAGGGGCTGGTTGTGTAGTATATAGGTGGGGGCCCAGGTAGGTGTAGTTGCTGGTTGTCTTCTGATGGTGTAGAAGGTTTTGCAGGCTTTGTCTCTCAGCATCTCGATGGCAGATTTGAAGCTCCCGTCTGTTCTATTATTAGGCCCAGGTAGGTGTAGCTGCTGGTGGCTGTAAGGGGCTGGTTGTGTAGTATATAGGTGGGGGGGGGGCAGGTAGGTGTAGCTGCTGGTGGCTGTAAGGGGCTGGTTGTGTAGTATATAGGTGGGGGCCCAGGTAGGTGTAGCTGCTGGTGGCTGTAAGGGGCTGGTTGTGTAGTATATAGGTGGGTGGGGGCCCGGGTAGGTGTAGCTGCTGGTGGCTGTAAGGGGCTGGTTGTGTAGTATATAGGTGGGGGGCAGGTAGGTGTAGCTGCTGGTGGCTGTAAGGGGCTGGTTGTGTAGTATATAGGTGGGGGGGGCCCAGGTAGGTGTAGCTGCTGGTGGCTGTAAGGGGCTGGTTGTGTAGTATATAGGTGGGGGCCCAGGTAGGTGTAGCTGCTGGTGGCTGTAAGGGGCTGGTTGTGTAGTATATAGGTGGGGGTGCAGGTAGGTGTAGCTGCTGGTGGCTGTAAGGGGCTGGTTGTGTAGTATATAGGTGGGGGGCCCAGGTAGGTGTAGCTGCTGGTGGCTGTAAGGGGCTGGTTGTGTAGTATATAGGTGGGGGGGGGCCCAGGTAGGTGTAGCTGCTGGTGGCTGTAAGGGGCTGGTTGTGTAGTATATAGGTGGGGGCCCAGGTAGGTGTAGTTGCTGGTGGCTGTAAGGGGCTGGTTGTGTAGTATATAGGTGGGGGTGCAGGTAGGTGTAGCTGCTGGTGGCTGTAAGGGGCTGGATGTGTAGTATATAGGTGGTGGGGGGCCCAGGTAGGTGTAGCTGCTGGTGGCTGTAAGGGGCTGGTTGTGTAGTATATAGGTGGGGGGGGGCAGGTAGGTGTAGCTGCTGGTGGCTGTAAGGGGCTGGATGTGTAGTATATAGGTGGTGGGGGGCCCAGGTAGGTGTAGCTGCTGGTGGCTGTAAGGGGCTGGTTGTGTAGTATATAGGTGGGAGGGTGCAGGTAGGTGTAGCTGCTGGTGGCTGTAAGGGGCTGGTTGTGTAGTATATAGGTGGGGGGGGGGGCAGGTAGGTGTAGCTGCTGGTGGCTGTAAGGGGCTGGATGTGTAGTATATAGGTGGGGGCCCAGGTAGGTGTAGCTGCTGGTGGCTGTAAGGGGCTGGTTGTGTAGTATATAGGTGGGGGGGGGGGCAGGTAGGTGTAGCTGCTGGTGGCTGTAAGGGGCTGGTTGTGTAGTATATAGGTGGGGGCCCAGGTAGGTGTAGCTGCTGGTGGCTGTAAGGGGCTGGTTGTGTAGTATATAGGTGGGGGGCCCAGGTAGGTGTAGCTGCTGGTGGCTGTAAGGGGCTGGTTGTGTAGTATATAGGTGGGGGTGCAGGTAGGTGTAGCTGCTGGTGGCTGTAAGGGGCTGGTTGTGTAGTATATAGGTGGGGGTGCAGGTAGGTGTAGCTGCTGGTGGCTGTAAGGGGCTGGATGTGTAGTATATAGGTGGTGGGGGGCCCAGGTAGGTGTAGCTCCTGGTGGCTGTAAGGGGCTGGTTGTGTAGTATATAGGTGGGGGGGTGCAGGTAGGTGTAGCTGCTGGTGGCTGTAAGGGGCTGGTTATGTAGTATATAGGTGGGGGGGGGGGCAGGTAGGTGTAGCTGCTGGTGGCTGTAAGGGGCTGGTTGTGTAGTATATAGGTGGGGGGGGGGCAGGTAGGTGTAGCTGCTGGTGGCTGTAAGGGGCTGGATGTGTAGTATATAGGTGGGGGGCCCAGGTAGGTGTAGCTGCTGGTGGCTGTAAGGGGCTGGTTGTGTAGTATATAGGTGGGGGGGGGGCAGGTAGGTGTAGCTGCTGGTGGCTGTAAGGGGCTGGTTGTGTAGTATATAGGTGGGGGGGGGGGGGCCCAGGTACGTGTAGCTGCTGGTGGCTGTAAGGGGTTGGTTGTGTAGTATATAGGTGGGGGGGGGGGCCCAGGTAGGTGTAGCTGCTGGTGGCTGTAAGGGGCTGGTTGTGTAGTATATAGGTGGGGGGCCCAGGTAGGTGTAGCTGCTGGTGGCTGTAAGGGGCTGGTTGTGTAGTATATAGGTGGGGGTGCAGGTAGGTGTAGCTGCTGGTGGCTGTAAGGGGCTGGTTGTGTAGTATATAGGTGGGGGTGCAGGTAGGTGTAGCTGCTGGTGGCTGTAAGGGGCTGGATGTGTAGTATATAGGTGGTGGGGGGCCCAGGTAGGTGTAGCTGCTGGTGGCTGTAAGGGGCTGGATGTGTAGTATATAGGTGGTGGGGGGCCCAGGTAGGTGTAGCTGCTGGTGGCTGTAAGGGGCTGGTTGTGTAGTATATAGGTGGGGGGGGGGGCAGGTAGGTGTAGCTGCTGGTGGCTGTAAGGGGCTGGATGTGTAGTATATAGGTGGTGGGGGGCCCAGGTAGGTGTAGCTGCTGGTGGCTGTAAGGGGCTGGATGTGTAGTATATAGGTGGGGGGGCCAGGTAGGTGTAGCTGCTGGTGGCTGTAAGGGGCTGGTTGTGTAGTATATAGGTGGGGGGGTGCAGGTAGGTGTAGCTGCTGGTGGCTGTAAGGGGCTGGTTGTGTAGTATATAGGTGGGGGGGGGGGGCAGGTAGGTGTAGCTGCTGGTGGCTGTAAGGGGCTGGTTGTGTAGTATATAGGTGTGGGGGCCAGGTAGGTGTAGCTGCTGGTGGCTGTAAGGGGCTGGTTGTGTAGTATATAGGTGGGGGCCCAGGTAGGTGTAGCTGCTGGTGGCTGTAAGGGGCTGGTTGTGTAGTATATAGGTGGGGGGGGGGGCCCAGGTAGGTGTAGCTGCTGGTGGCTGTAAGGGGTTGGTTGTGTAGTATATAGGTGGGGGGGGGCCCAGGTAGGTGTAGCTGCTGGTGGCTGTAAGGGGCTGGTTGTGTAGTATATAGGTGGGGGCCCAGGTAGGTGTAGCTGCTGGTGGCTGTAAGGGGCTGGTTGTGTAGTATATAGGTGGGGGCCCAGGTAGGTGTAGCTGCTGGTGGCTGTAAGGGGCTGGTTGTGTAGTATATAGGTGGGGGTCCAGGTAGGTGTAGCTGCTGGTGGCTGTAAGGGGCTGGTTGTGTAGTATATAGGTGGGGGGGGGGCCCAGGTAGGTGTAGCTGCTGGTGGCTGTAAGGGGCTGGTTGTGTAGTATATAGGTGGGGGGGGGCCCAGGTAGGTGTAGCTGCTGGTGGCTGTAAGGGGCTGGTTGTGTAGTATATAGGTGGGGGGCCCAGGTAGGTGTAGCTGCTGGTGGCTGTAAGGGGCTGGTTGTGTAGTATATAGGTGTGGGGGCCAGGTAGGTGTAGCTGCTGGTGGCTGTAAGAAGCTGGTTGTGTAGTATATAGGTGGGGGGCAGGTAGGTGTAGCTGCTGGTGGCTGTAAGGGGCTGGTTGTGTAGTATATAGGTAGGGGCCCAGGTAGGTGTAGCTGCTGGTGGCTGTAAGGGGCTGGTTGTGTAGTATATAGGTGGGGGCCCAGGTAGGTGTAGCTGCTGGTGGCTGTAAGGGGCTGGTTGTGTAGTATATAGGTGGGGGGGGGGCCCAGGTAGGTGCAGCTGCTGGTGGCTGTAAGGGGCTGGTTGTGTAGTATATAGGTGGGGGGGGGGGGGGCCCAGGTAGGTGTAGCTGCTGGTGGCTGTAAGGGGCTGGTTGTGTAGTGTGAAGGTAGGGGACCCGGCTGACTTTGTTTTCCTTCTCTGGAACACCACAGTGTTTAGGTTGATGGGTAGAGCCCATGTGGTGCTGAGCTTCTCCACGATGCCTAGCTGGTCTTGGAGACCTTTCTCAGTTGGTGATAGGAAAAGATCATCCGAAGGAATTTCACCTAGGTGTCATGGAGGGTGAGCAGCATTGGTTCCCAGTGTAGGAACTTTTTTGATAACATCAAAGGTCTTTCCCCCTATTCCACTCTCCAGCAATTTTAGAAGCAATCCTGGGTGCCACACCGAATCGAAAGCCTTTTTCAAGTCCACAAAACAGGCGTATATTTTTCCTTTCTTTGTGTTGTGGACGTGGCTCTGGATGAGGCGGTGCAGGGTATAGACATGGTCCGTGGTGCGGTGATGCAGGGTGTGGACGTGGCTCTGGATGAGGTGGTGCAGGGTATAGACATGGTCCGTGGTGCGGTGATGCAGGGTGTGGACGTGGCTCTGGATGAGGCGGTGCAGGGTATAGACATGGTCCGTGGTGCGGTGATGCAGGGTGTGGACGTGGCTCTGGATGAGGCGGTGCAGGGTATAGACATGGTCCGTGGTGCGGTGATGCAGGGTGTGGACGTGGCTCTGGATGAGGCGGTGCAGGGTATAGACATGGTCCGTGGTGTGGTGATGCAGGGTGTGGACGTGGCTCTGGATGAGGTGGTGCAGGGTATAGACATGGTCCGTGGTGTGGTGATGCAGGGTGTGGACGTGGCTCTGGATGAGGCGGTGCAGGGTGTGGACGTGGCTCTGGATGAGGCGGTGCAGGGTATAGACATGGTCCGTGGTGCGGTGATGCAGGGTGTGGACGTGGCTCTGGATGAGGCGGTGCAGGGTATAGATATGGTCCGTGGTGCGGTGATGCAGGGTGTGGACGTGGCTCTGAATGAGGCGGTGCAGGGTATAGACATGGTCCGTGGTGCGGTGATGCAGGGTGTGGACGTGGCTCTGAATGAGGCGGTGCAGGGTATAGACATGGTCCGTGGTGCGGTGATGCAGGGTGTGGACGTGGCTCTGAATGAGGCGGTGCAGGGTATAGACATGGTCCGTGGTGCGGTGATGCAGGGTGTGGACGTGGCTCTGGATGAGGCGGTGCAGGGTATAGACATGGTCCGTGGTGCGGTGATGCAGGGTGTGGACGTGGCTCTGGATGAGGCGGTGCAGGGTATAGACATGGTCCGTGGTGCGGTGATGCAGGGTGTGGACGTGGCTCTGGATGAGGCGGTGCAGGGTATAGACATGGTCCGTGGTGCGGTGATGCAGGGTGTGGACGTGGCTCTGGATGAGGCGGTGCAGGGTATAGACATGGTCCGTGGTGCGGTGATGCAGGGTGTGGACGTGGCTCTGGATGAGGCGGTGCAGGGTATAGACATGGTCCATGGTGCGGTGATGCAGGGTGTGGACGTGGCTCTGAATGAGGCGGTGCAGGGTATAGACATGGTCCATGGTGCGGTGATGCAGGGTGTGGACGTGGCTCTGGATGAGGCGGTGCAGGGTATAGACATGGTCCGTGGTGCGGTGATGCAGGGTGTGGACGTGGCTCTGGATGAGGCGGTGCAGGGTATAGACATGGTCCGTGGTGCGGTGATGCAGGGTGTGGACGTGGCTCTGGATGAGGCGGTGCAGGGTATAGACATGGTCCGTGGTGCGGTGATGCAGGGTGTGGACGTGGCTCTGGATGAGGCGGTGCAGGGTATAGACATGGTCCGTGGTGCGGTGATGCAGGGTGTGGACGTGGCTCTGGATGAGGCGGTGCAGGGTATAGACATGGTCCGTGGTGCGGTGATGCAGGGTGTGGACGTGGCTCTGGATGAGGCGGTGCAGGGTATAGACATGGTCCGTGGTGCGGTGATGCAGGGTGTGGACGTGGCTCTGGATGAGGCGGTGCAGGGTATAGACATGGTCCGTGGTGCGGTGATGCAGGGTGTGGACGTGGCTCTGGATGAGGCGGTGCAGGGTATAGACATGGTCCGTGGTGCGGTGATGCAGGGTGTGGACGTGGCTCTGGATGAGGCGGTGCAGGGTATAGACATGGTCCGTGGTGCGGTGATGCAGGGTGTGGACGTGGCTCTGAATGAGGCGGTGCAGGGTGTGGACGTGGCTCTGGATGAGGCGGTGCAGGGTATAGACATGGTCCGTGGTGCGGTGATGCAGGGTGTGGACGTGGCTCTGGATGAGGCGGTGCAGGGTATAGACATGGTCCGTGGTGCGGTGGTTCGGCATGAACCCTGCTTGGCTTTTGCTGAGGACATTGTGCTGGGTGAGGAAGCTGAGGATTCTCTGGTTCAGGATGTTGTTGAAGAGTTTCCCCAGGTTGCTGCTGACACATACCCCCCGATAGTTGGCCGGGTCGTACCTGTCCCCGCTCTTGTGTATTGGGGTTATGACACCTTGGTTCCAGGCACGAGGGAAGTAGCCAGAGCTCAGCACAATGTTGTACAGTTTTGCTATGGCCGCCTGTATTGCTGGTGGGCTGTACCTGATCATTTCGGGGGGGATGCCATCAGTACCGCTGGCTTTCTTACACCTTATAGTTGATAGTCTCTCAGAAATCTCCTGCGGTGTTATAGGTAAATCCAGAGGGTTTTGGAAGTCCTTCAGTATCTCCTCCATGGTCTTCAGTTTTGATGTAATTTGTTCTTGGTCCGGGCTCCTCTTTCGGGATGTCTCCATAGAGGTCTCTGAAATATTGGAGCCAGATGTTGCCACTCTGAATGTGGAGGGTGTTTTTCTTCCCCTTTGTGCCCAGGTGGTTCCATAGTTCCCAGAAGGAGTTTTCTTGGAGGGCGTCTTGGAGCTGGGTGAGCTTGGTTAAGGTGTACTCCTGTTTTTTCCTTCTTGTGGCTACTCTTTTGCAGGTCAGCCATTTCTGCCATGGTGTAGAATATATTATTACCCTTACCGCTTGGTCCACTCCTGGGTTACTCTGGTACCTTGTTGTTACACTTGTGGAGCACCCCTTGGACTTGTGGTTCAGTGTGTATCTCTCTATACTTATGAGCCGACATCTTGGACCACTTGTAGGATGGATGTAGTGGGAAAGGTCCGGCCTGATGGGGTTTATGTCCCGGTGGTTTGTTTGTGGACTTCATATATACGGCTATCTGGTTATGGTCCGACAGGTGTGATTGTGGATTGACTATGAAGGCCCCAATGTCTGAATGGTCCATGTCTGTGATGGCGTAGTCCACTACACTGCTGCCCACATGGGAGTTTCTATCTATCTATCTATCTATCTATCTATCTATCTATCTGCCTATCTATTATCTATCTATCTATCTCCTATCTATCTATCTATCTATCTATCTATCTATCTATCTATCTCCTATCTATCTATCTCCTATCTATCTATCTCCTATCTATCTATCTACTATCTATCTATCTATCTCCTATCTATCTATCTATCTATCTATCTATCTATCTATCTCCTATCTATCTATCTATCTATCTATCTATCTATCTATCTATCTATCTCCTATCTATCTATCTCCTATCTATCTATCTCCTATCTATCTATCTCCTATCTATCTATCTACTATCTATCTATCTATCTCCTATCTATCTATCTATCTATCTATCTATCTCCTATCTATCTATCTATCTATCTATCTATCTATCTATCTCCTATCTATCTATCTCCTATCTATCTATCTCCTATCTATCTATCTATCTATCTATCTCCTATCTATCTATCTATCTATCTATCTATCTATCTATCTATCTATCTCCTATCTATCTTCTATCTATCTCCTATCTATCTATCTCCTATCTATCTATCTATCTATCTATCTATCTCCTATCTATCTCCTATCTATCTCCTATCTATCTATCTCCTATCTATCTATCTATCTATCTCCTATCTATCTATCTACTATCTATCTATCTATCTCCTATCTATCTATCTATCTATCTATCTATCTATCTCCTATCTATCTATCTATCTATCTATCTATCTATCTATCTATCTATCTATCTCCTATCTATCTCCTATCTATCTATCTATCTATCTATCTATCTATCTATCTCCTATCTATCTATCTATCTATCTCCTATCTATCTATCTATCTCCTATCTATCTCCTATCTATCTATCTATCTCCTATCTATCTCCTATCTATCTATCTATCTCCTATCTATCTA